>NC_059435.1:8040805-8063302 GCF_021028975.2 Sphaerodactylus townsendi | reverse complement strand
ACCCTTTTTTGAACCTCTTCCAGCACTATTATATCCTTAAAGACCCTGTATGAATGAACACAATTTAAAACCAACATAGCAAATAATTAATACAGGCAGAATGAAAAAAGGTTGAACCCAAAGAATGAAAACCACAGAAACGCTACTTAAGTAGGAGAAGAAGATTAGGGTCCAAAGCTTAATATGTGAATTCTTTGGTCAGAGATTTTCTGATGTAGGTGTGTAGCACTTTCAAATTACTAGGTCAATCAGCAAATCATCAGTTCAACAAATTCTAATACCATTTGTTAACCAGAAATAAATTCCTCTGTCCACCTAGGCAGGAAATTTGATCTTGTAATGTCAAAGAACACTATTTCTTGGAAAAGGCTTAGTTTTCAGCAGATATCGGATAACTGATTGACACACAATGGATTTCTCTGAAATACCTGTAAGGCAGGCTGACCAGACGTCCCGCTTTTGGCGGGACAGTCCTGCTTTCAAACAATTTGTCCCGCGTCCCGCAGGTTATTTAAATTGTCCCGATTTTTGGGAGGCTGCCGCACTGCCTTCTGGGGCGCAAGGCAGTGCGGCAGCCTCCCGCGCGCACGGCTGCAGGAGCACGGCCTTCTGGGGCTTGCTGTTTCCCGCCCTGTGACAGGGCGGGAAACGGCAGCGCCCCAGAAAGCAGTGTGCTCTTGTGGCTGCGCTCATGCGTGTGCGTGCGTGCCGCCACCTACCCCCGTCCCGGGTTTACAAGGTGACCATCTGGTCACCTTACTCTATAGATAACTTTGCTGCCTGGAAGAAACAAAGGGATAATGAAACTCCAGGGCAAAGCTAGGGCAAAGTCCACTACTCCAGGCTAACATTTGTTTCAGTCACTTTAATCTAAATCACTATAAAAAGGGAAACAGAAATAATCTGAAGAGGATTTCAACTTCATTCCACCCCAAACCTCATTTCCCTGTGGCTTTCTTGTAACAGTCTCTCATTATTTTTGCATTAGACACAAGCCCAACTGAACTAACTCTGAGAAGAAAAGCAACTTAAACATTGCACTAACAATAACTCCAACAATGCTTTTAATGGTTTTAATGGTGCTTGAAAGTCCTTCATACCTAGTTGTCCAATGACCCAAGTTCCAGTCTAAGCCTTCTGCTTGGATGTTCTGGGCTCATTGAACAATATTTTGTAAGATGCAGATCTGATTCCTGCATGCTGACATTTTATGCATAACACAACATTCACTACCCACAAGGGACAAACGCCATCTTGGGAAGCTAAAAGGTAATCAAAAGCCATACAGTTTTCCGGTAAATAAATTCTGATTTGTTGGAGTTCGTTTGCAATGGCGATCAGAATAAATCCTTGAAGAATTTAAAAAGAAGAGTTTGGATTTGGACACCCCTTTAAGAAAGACAGCTGTGAATCACCCATCGGCTGTGGTTGCCTCTGGGGGTGGGATGGGTGGAGCCAAGGTGACCGCTTCCGCTTAACTGAGGGCGGAAGCGAAGCCCGGGCCATGTTGGGCAAGGGCTGACGTCACCAGGAGGGGAGGGCGGATTGACCCTTTAAAGGGGAAAGCCCTCCTTTGTTCTGGCCATGTGCTTCGGCCAGCCGGCAATTTGCCCACCCACCTCTCCCTGGGTTTATTCGGTTGTTGCATGTTTCTGTCATAGCCGTTCGGCGGTGGTGCATGGGTAATGATCTGGAAGTGCCGACGGCGGCAAGAGGCAACCACCCTGCCGAACCGGCAAATGGGGATCACCTCTTGCCAGGAGCGTCCGCCCGGCAGAGCCCTTCAGCGGAGCAAAGTCCAATACAGGGCATCCGCCCGTTGGAGCTTCGCTATGAAGCAGACAGGCCAGGTCAAGACCCATGCTGCGCCTCATGCTTCTGTTTTGGTTGGCTAATAAAATGACTATGGCCAAAATGTTTATCCCAGCAAAGAGTCCAGTGTGGTTATTGGAGAGGATTCACCCAGGTGGTTCCCACCCTCAGAAGGCAACAAGCCTGCTGGATCAGACCAGAGTCCATCTAGTCCAGCACTCTGCTACTCGCAGTGGCCCACCAGGTGCCTTTGGGAGCTCACATGCAGGATGTGAAAGCAATGGCCTTCTGCTGCTGCTGCTCCTGAGCACCTGGTCTGCTAAGGCATTTGCAATCTCAGATCAAGGACGATCAAGATGGTAGCCATAGATCAACTTCTCCTCCATAAATCTGCCCAAGCCCTTTCTTTCTTGTAAGGAGACTCGAAGGGACTTACAAACTCTTTTTCCCTTCCTTTTCCCACGACAGACTCCTGTGAGGCAGGTGGGCCTGAGAGAGTTCCAAAGAACTGTGACCAACCCAAGGTCAACGACCAGGAATGTGGGAGTGCGAAAACAAATCTACTTCACCAGATAAGACTTTCCAGTTCACCACATAAGACTCCGCTGCTCATGTGGAGTAGCAGGGAACCTAACCCAGTTCTCCAGATTAGAGTCCACCAGCTCTTAACCACCACTCCACACCGGCACATTTACCAGGTGTTCAAGTAGCATGCTTATGTGCAGTGGTGGGATCCAAAAATTTGAGTAACAGGTTCCCATGGTGGTGGGATTCAAACAGTGGCGTAGCACCAATGGGGCTGGGCACGGTATGACGGGGGAGTGGCCGGGCATTCTGGGGGCGGGGCATTAATAATTTCTCTGTTACTGTAAAAAACTCTTACTGTAAAAAAAAAGTTCCTAATTTCCAGCTGGTATCTTTCTGTCCATAATTTAAACTCATTATAGCGAGTCCTATCATCTACTGCCAACAGAAACAACTACTTCTCCTCTAATTGACTGCCTGTCAAATACTTAATACGTTCAAATACTTAATTTTGTTTCTAGCAATCAAAAGAAAGATACTTTCCTTAAACAAGGAACTTTACCATATTTCTAAAACATGTTTTTAAAACAGCCTAACAGGGAGAATGATCCCATTTTCTATCTTCGCTAACCGGCCACATAGGAAACAACAGGACTTTATGATTTTTGGACCTAATGGAATTTCTAACGGAAAAGCAGACCCAATTAGTAACCCCCTCTCAGCACACACAAGTAATTAGTGACCCACTCTCGGGAACTGGTGAGAACCTGCTGGATCCCACCTCTGCTTATGTGTAACATATCCATGTGATTAGCTGAAGTATCATAAAACAGGAAGAACCCTTGCAAAAATGTCTCAACATGGTGAAGATTGAGGCAAAACCTTTCTCCGTTATTTCCAAAAAGCCCAGAGAAACCTGGCAACTCAGAAGTCTTGAAGAATTCTCAGAACAGTATCAGACCCACCCAACAGTAGAAGGATTTGTGCTAGTGCTTTTTTTTTGGGGGGGGGGGGGTCTTAGATTGCAAGGAGAAATAGCATTGTCCTCTGGCTCAGCGACAGCAGGAGCAGCAGTGGCGCAGGAGGTTAAGAGCTCGTGTATCTAATCTGGAGGAACCGGGTTTGATTCCCCGCTCTGCCGCTTGAGCTGTGGAGGCTTATCTGGGGAATTCAGATTAGCCTGTACACTCCCACACACGCCAGCTGGGTGACCTTGGGCTAGGCACGGTTCTTCGGAGCTCTCTCAGCCCCACCTACCTCACAGGGTGTTTGTTGTGAGGGGGGAAGGGCAAGGAGATTGTCAGCCCCTTTGAGTCTCCTGCAGGAGAGAAAGGGGGATATAAATCCAAACTTTTCTTCTTCTTCTCGTGGTAGGACGCCAATCAGACAGGCTAGAGGTCGTTTCATCTCGCTAGTTCTCGGTGCTCTGAGGAAGCAGCAGCGAATGTTTACAATGGCTCACGTGGATCCAGGCAGTTTTTCTGCTACTTTCACTGTTGAATCAGACAGCAAGACCTAGAATGGGCCTGTTGTGTATTGTGTATTTCCATAGTGGCGGAGGTGATGTCAGCTGAGAACGTGATATTTAAGTGAGCGTATGTGTAGTTTCTCAGTCTCTGCCTGATGGATTAGTGTAGAAGCAGTCTGTGTAAATCAGGGGTGTCCAACAATTGGCCATGCCAGCAGGGTCTGATGGGAATTGTAGTCCATGAACACCTGAAGCACCAGAGTTGGACACCCCTGGTGTAAATAAACCTTGTTTTTTATCTTGCTGCTCGCCTGATGATTGAGACATAACAGGGCTGGTCCCCTGCAGCTGGAGGCTGCTCTTCTGCAGAAGCTCCTGTATGAGTACCCGGCCTGCTGGTTCTGTCTTACGACGTGAGCGATCAAAGGGTGCAGCCAAAAGGCATCTCTAACCTGTTGAGAATTTTTAAAAACTATTTCACTATTTTTTATTCTTCAATAAAACCATATTTTAGTTATACAATTGTCCGCACATTGGAGAGTTTTTCACCCCAGACTATCCTAGTATACACCGGTTACCAACTTCGGGTAACAGTATAATGGTGAAATTCTTTTGGTGTTTGAGCAGCAGTGGCGTAGGAGGTTAAGAGCTCGTGTATCTAATCTGGAGGAACCAGGTTTGATTCCCAGCTCTGCCGCCTGAGCTGTGGAGGCTTCTCTGGGGAATTCAGATTAGCCTGTGCACTCCCACACACGCCAGCTGGGTGACCTTGGGCTAGTCACAGCTTCTCGGAGCTCTCTCAGCCCCACCCACCTCACAGGGTGTTTGTTGTGAGGGGGGAAGGGCAAGGAGATTGTAAGCCCCTTTGAGTCTCCTGCAGGAGAGAAAGGGGGAATATGAATCCAAACTCCCCCTCCTCCTCCTCCTCCTCCTCCTCCTCCTCCTCCTCCTCCTCTTCTTCTTCTTCTTCTTCTTCTTCTTCTTCTTCTTCTTCTTCTTCTTCTTCTTCTTCTTCTTCTTCTTCTTCTTCTTGAGAAGGGAGTTGTGAAGGCCACTTAGAACAACTTCAGAGATGGCAAAAGGCTGTTTTCTCACCCGGGCAGTGGGAATCAGTGGCTGATATAAAATCCTAAAGTAGCTACAATAACTCACCCCCAAATGTTGGGTAACTGTATGCCGGCTGCAGTTTCACTAGTTATGAGCACAGCAAGAACTGACATGGTTTCCTCTGCAGAAAGATTTCAGCTCATAGCTCTTTATCTCCCATGGCTAGTACAGGGGCCCAGCTGCAAGTATAGCGCTCTGGGTGGCCGCCATTGTGTTCTCCCCTAAATCTCTCCAATAATGACTCCATCGAGCTAGCTGTCTAGCTGAGCCACAGACTGAATGTGAGTCTTCCGGTCCAACAACTCTACGGCCCTGTACGAAGCCTGGATTGAACTGGGCCTGTCTATTTGAACACCAAAGAGACGTTTGCTCGGGTGTTTTGTATCCACACTTCATCAGAGACGCAGTTTTTAATAAACTACATTGCAATAAATATGCTTGGGGTGCGGGGCTGCAGTTCTCTAGAATATGGGACTTGAGCCGTCCTTTGGGAATTCTTTGCCAAGCGCTTATGAACCTCAGGTTCAAAACAAGAGACGTTATAAAATCCTGAACAGCAGGGAGACATGGGGCAAAAAGACATTCTTCTGCTCTCATCCCTCGGAGCCGCCCAATGAAATTTCACTGCCGCAGTTTCACAACAAATCAATGAATACAATAAATTGACAGGATTTGCTGCTGTTACTTGGGGCAAAAGCAACATGCTGAAAATGGCTTTTTAAAGGAAGGATTCGTGTAATGCACGGGGTAAAGAGCATAAGAGCATAAGAACTAGCCTGCTGGATCAGACCAGAGTCCATCTAGTTCAGCACTCTGCTACTCGCAGTGACCCACCAGGTGCCTTTGGGAGCTCACGTGCAGGATGTGAAAGCAATGGCCTTCTGCGGCTGTTGCTCCCGAGCACCTGGTCTGCTCAGGCATTTGCAATCTGAGATCAAGGAGGATCAAGATTGGTAGCCAGAGATCGACTTCTCCTCCATACACCTGTCCAAGCCCCTTTTAAAGCTATCCAGGTTAGTGGCCATCACCACCTCCTGTGGCAGCATATTCCAAACACCAATCACACGTTGTGTGAAGAAGTGTTTCCTTTTATTAGTCCTAATTCTTCCCCCCAGCATTTTCAATGAGTGCCCCCTGGTTCTAGTATTGTGAGAAAGAGAGAAAAATTTCTCTCTGTCCACATTTTCTACCCCATGCATAATGTTATAGACTTCAATCCTATCCCCCCTCAGACGTCTCCTCTCCAAA
Source organism: Sphaerodactylus townsendi (assembly GCF_021028975.2). NCBI lineage: Eukaryota > Metazoa > Chordata > Lepidosauria > Squamata > Sphaerodactylidae > Sphaerodactylus > Sphaerodactylus townsendi. The sequence continues at coordinate 8,057,142 of NC_059435.1, read as the reverse complement.
CTAAAGAGTCCCAAACGCTGCAGCCTCTCCTCATAAGGAAGATGCTCCAGTCACCGTTTCTTCTTCTTTCCCATTTATAAATCACAACATTTTCAAAACTTCCCTCCCGTCAAAACCCTTCCACCCCACACAAAAAGTTGTCCACAATTCGATTTTTAAAAACCCTGTCACGCTATTTGCCCTCTGAGACGTATTTAAAGAAGAGGCTGTTTCCCCCCTGGAGAAACTGGAAGCTCTCCATTCCAAAACGATCTGGAAAACAAAACTGCGAGTGGCAAGCCTCTAACTCCCCCCCCTGCTCCAAACGGCCCAACTTGGCCGGCCAGTTCCTCAGCTCTAGGATTCGGTCTTCAGATAAGCGTCTTCTGGGCTAGTGGCCCGCAGCCCTTCCCCGGGACAGACAGCTCTGCTCGAAAGGAACATCTTGGTGCCCTGCTTTCAGAATCTGTCATGGAGGAAAGCCGCCCCTGGGTGACATGCCAATGGCAGCATGCCAGACCACTGTGCTTGGCACCCCTGGCAAGACCTCCCCCCGAGCAACCAAGGCACAGGCAGCATTGCTAGGGTTGGCAGTACAGGAGGGAGAGCCGGGCACGTCTTATGACTGCCATCACCTACCGAGATCCAAACGACGCCCCACCAAGTCCAACATAACAACAGCACCACTGAGACTTGGCTTACTCAAGAGTATGCCTGGTCATGGACAACTTGTTTCTCTCCCCACATCAACATTTTCAGAAGTAAACAGTGCGTATTTCCTGTGCCAAAAAGTAAAGGTTGTCTGCCCCAGCGGTTAGGTATGACTGTGAATTTTTTGCTTATTCACACCATTTATACCAACCCAGTGGTGAGATTCAAATACTTTAACCACTGGTTGTTTACAAGCACCATTTTAACAACCGGTTCTGCCGAAGTGGTGCGAACCGGCTGAATCCCACCACTGCTTATACCCAGAGGTGGGATCCAGCAGGTTCTCACAGGTTCCCGACAGTAGGTGACTAATTATTTGTGTGTGCCGAGAGGGGGTGACTAATGGGTGATTTTGCCACGGGATTTTGGCCTTAGTGACGCCCCTCCTCTCAGCAGTAGCGCGCAGAACTTGAAGCAGTCTAGCAGGAGGTGCACCGGCGTGCGTGGCAGCCTGCGCCTGCGTGCATTCGTTTCCCGCCCAAGGACCGGCACAGCAGCTGCATCCTTGCCACAGCCCCGCCCAGGAATGCCCCGCCCCCGGAATGCCCTGCCATGCCCCTGTCGTGCCCCGCCCAGCCCCATTGGCGCTACGCCACAGTTTGAATCCCACCACCATGGGTACCTGTTACTAAAATTTTTGGATCCCACCACTGCTTATATCCCACCTTTCTCTCCCTCAAGGACCCAAAGTGTCTTGCTTTGTTCTCTTCCCCTTCCTTTTGCCCTCACAGAGATCCCTCAAGGCCGTAGGTTAGTACCGTTGAAGGCTTTCATGGCTGGAATCAACTGGCGGTTGTGGGTTTTCTGGACTATGCGGCCGGGGTCTGGTACTTTTTGTTCCTGACATTTCACCTGCATCAATGGTTGGCATTTTCAGAGCCACGTTGGGGTAGAATGTATTTCTCTCCATTAGTAAGCTAGGCTGAGAACGCATGACTGGTTGAACAGCATCCAGCTAACTTCCGTGCCAAAGTGGGGATTCAAATCTGAGCTTCTCATATCCTCGTCTGACACTCTAACTCGGTGGTTCTCAACCTGTGGGTCGGGACCCCTTTGGGGGTCGAACGACCCTTTCAAAGGGGTCGCCTAAGACTCTCTGCATCAGTGTTCGCCATCTGTAAAATGGATAAATGTTAGAGTTGAGGGCAGTGGTGGGATCCAAAAATTTTAGTAACAGGTTCCCATGATGGTGGGATTCAAACTGTGGCGTAGCACCAATGGGGATGGGCGGGGCATGACGGGGGCGTGGCCGGGCATTCCAGGGGCGGGGCATTCCTGGGCGGGGCTGTGGCAAGGACACAGCCACTGCGCCGATCCTTGGGCGGGAGACGAATGCACTCAGGCGCAGGCTGCCACGCACGCAGGTGCACCTCCTTGCTAGACTGCTTCAAGCTCTGCGCGCTACTGCTGAGAGGAGGGGCGTAACTAAGGCAAAAATCACGTGGCAAAATCACCCATTAGTAACCCCCTCTCGGCACACACAAATAACTAGTAACCTACTCTCGGGAACCTGTGAGAACTTGCTGGAGCCCACCTCTGGTTGGGGGTCACCACAACATGAGGAAACTGTATTAAAGGATCGTGGCATTAGGAAGGTTGAGAACCACTGCCTAGCTGCTACACCACACTGTCTGCATGGGACCTCCAAATACATTCTGCCTCAAAAGCAGAGAAGACAGGAGCAGGGCACAGCCTTCCCACCTCCTTCCTGCTTCCTCGTGAGGAATCTGTGTGGCTGCAGACCTGTGAACAAGCAAAACTTGCTGATCCCGAGAGGCAGAGCTTGTGTTACAAACACCCTCGGCGTCAAGGAGATTTTCTTTGGCAGTAAGAGAAGCAGCAACCAAACAGCGCAAGATAAAATCTATCCCATCTTTCATCACAAGATGCACTATCACTTGATAAGGGAGGAATAAACAAAACAGTCCTGAAAAGGAGTTTGGCAGTTCAGGGGGAGACACATCGGTGTCCGAGTTGAGATGCTCTGTCATATGATCACAAATGGATCGGGTATTCAGAACCCATGTTCTTAGTCAACCCGATCTCCCCGGGTAAGATCGCTGTTCAGCGTGTCTCGAGCTGAGCTCTGACTGACAGGACCACATCACAGGATCTCTTGTCATCGCAGCGAGCGCATTACACTGTTGATTCCCGAGCAGCTGGGCCAGAGTGTTGGTCCCAATGAAACCAGATCGGCCACTCAGCAGGGAACATGAGCCCCGTCTGTCATGTGCCACTGACAGCGTGGTAGCAGCGAGGAATAGCTTTGAGCCCGCAGTGTGGCTACGGACGAAGTTCAAAGCACAGCTAGAACAGAAAACAGGGATACAAGGAGCTGACAGTGGCGGAGTCACACGACGGTCCTCTCAAAGAGGGGCTCAGATGTCTGCAGAAGGAGAAAATATGGAGAAACTCCATGTCTGGGCAGAGCTGTAAAAATAACTGTACGCTGCTTCCCACCCTCCTCTGGTTAGACTCAGAGATAGATGGACTGCACCGTGCAAAGAAGCAGCAGTGGCGTAGGAGGTTAAGAGCTCGTGTATCTAATCTGGAGGAACCGGGTTTGATTCCCAGCTCTGCCACCTGAGCTGTGGAGGCTTATCTGGGGAATTCAGATTAGTCTGTACACTCCCACCCACGCCAGCTGGGTGACCTTGGGCTAGTCACAGCTTCTCGGAGCTCTCTCAGCCCCACCCACCTCACAGGGTGTTTGTTGTGAGGGGGGAAGGGCAAGGAGATTGTCAGCCCCTTTGAGTCTCCTGCAGGAGAGAAAGGGGGGATATAAATCCAAACTCCTCCTCCTCCTCCTCCTCCTCCTCCTCCTCCTCCTCCTCCTCCTTCTTCTTCTTCTTCTTCTTCTTCTTCTTCTTCTTCGGTTACCTAAATCCTGTGATGAGAGAAACGGCTGGTGGGGGGACAAAGTATAATCGGACCAGATTCACCATACATCCCATATGTTGCCTTTCAAGGTGTTGTGGAGGACTTGGCACACCTGTCAGAATACGCAGCCATCTCAAATGTCTTTTCTGGGTACTGTGGAGGTTCATTTATAGCAGTGATGGCGATCCTATGGCACGGGTGCCAGAGGTGGCACTCAGAGCCCTCTCTGTGGGCACGCGCAAACAGAGAGTCCCCCTCTACACATCTAGGCTGGCCTGGGCCGCTGGGCTCGATTATTAGCATTAAACCTCAGACCAAGTTTGGGGGAAGCTGTGTAGGTAACCCTGTTGAGTGCTGTTAAACTAAAGTGCAATCCTTTACCTGGGAGTAAGCTCAGTTGCTGGCAATGGGGCTTGCTTCTGAGTAAACCCTCCTAGGGTAGTGGTTCACCCGTTGGAAGAGTTGCACGGTTGCTTCAAAGCAAAGCCACTGACTACCACCGACTACTCCTGAGTAACGCACGCCTCGGAGTCAACTGTTTTTTCTAAACAAAAACCTCAGTATTCAGGTTAAATTGCTGTGTTGGCACTTTGCTACAAATAAGTGGGTTTTGGGTTGCAATTTGGGCACTCAGTCTCGAAAAGGTTCACCATCACTGATTTATAGGATATCATGGAAGAGTCCTCCGTGGTGCTGAGCTAGTGTGGTTTCCATGCTGCAACCATATAATAGAAACTCTTAACTGCTTCTAGCAATAGGTTTTGTAAAGTGTTATTGCTTCATTAGTAGCCCTTTCTGTTTTGCTCTTGAAGAGAATTTCTGTAAAATGATGTATTGTCAGTATTTGTTACCAGACAAATTATCTAAAATGTATTTAAAAGTTTTGATTGTGTATTGGAAATGTGAACATAGTGGAGGGAAATGTGAACATCATGCCAGCAGCAGCTGATGGGAATTGTAGTCCATGAACATCTGAAGCGCCAGAGTTGGACATCTTTGTTCTAAAATGAATTTTTTTGGTACAATTTTAGCTCTGGTGCAAATTTAGAGTGTAGAATTAAAGAATTAAGTAAGCAGACAAAAGCTGATGATTTTTTAAAACTTCAAAATGCACTTCAATATGCTTTGTTCCCATTTCAAATTATTTTTACACCGTTGAACTGGTGGCGTACCTGCTGGAAATGGTGCCTGGGGGCAAGTACTGATTGTGTGCCCCTCGCCCCCCCCCCAAATTGCACCTCCCCCAACATTGCGCTCCCTAAAATTAAGGAGGGTCAGCGGGCAAGGGCGCCGGGAGGGTGAGCAACTGGCCAATGGGGCTGGCGAGCAGGGCAGGAGGGGAGCGGCAAACAGGGTGGGTGAGTGAGCAGGGGAGGTGAGCAAGTGAGGTGGGCAGGCAAGCAGTGAATGGGGTGGGCAGGTGAGCAGTGGCGGTTGGGCGGCTGGCCAAATGTGTCTCCCCCAGTGACCCAGGAGAGTGGCACATGAGTCTTGATTACCCTCATGCCATTGCATTGGACAATATGCCTTCCAACGCTCACTTTGAGAAAGTGAATGGAAATCCAATAGCTCCATTGCAAGACAAAGAACATTTTAGGGATCGTGTTAATTTTTTGAAAGATATTCCACATTTAACTGCTGAACCGGTGGATCTCATTGCTGATAATTTATTTATTTACTTATTCATTCATTCATTCATTCATTCATTCATTCATTCATTCATTCATTCATTCATTCATTCATTCATTCATTCATTCATTCATTCATTCATTCATTCATTTATTTATTTATTTATTTATTTATTTATTTATTTATTTATTCAGCTTTTATACCGCCCCATCCCCAGAGGGCCCTGGGCGGTGTACAACAAGCAGTCACATATAAAAATAAAACAGCTAAAACCTTTAAAAGCAGCGATAAAAATAAAGGTTAAACATAACAACTAATTATTATGAATAGAAGTGACATCCAGCAACCCCATTTTTCAAAAATCCTCTAGACCAGCGTACAAGCTTTATTTAAAGTTATCTCGGTAGTCTCCATTGACTTAAACCTCAAAGGATCTTTTTCGTGTAAACAAACCTTTAATTTCTCTAAATTTAACAGGACTGCACACAACACAAATATCAAGTTGAACCAACGTTATACTGCTGGGGCACAATATCAGCTAAGGCTGCAGCCACGTAAGGTATGCATAATTATATGTTAAAACAAAGGGCAGACATTCCTTTGGAACTCCAAACAATTGGCCCTACTTGGTGGCCATTCTACTACAATAGCTCTAGCACCAGTGAAATTTCTTAATAATTTGAACCAGGTGCAAAGAATTTTACTTACGTTTGGAAGTCCCAGGATACGCTTACTACTACTGCAAAAGAAATTTTCTCTGCACCCTAAAGGGATTTTTCCGATTAAAGCTTTTGAAATTATATCTAAAACTCTATTATTTGGTTTCCTTGCCATAAAGTCCCTCCACTCCCCGGACCCTGCCTGCCCGAGGGTCCACACCCAAAACTCCTGGAATTTCCCAACCTGGAGTTGCAATTCTTTGCTGGCAGCTGGTTCTTCTCATGAAAGTTTTGGTTCACCAACCAATTTCCAGAGGGGTATTCAAATGTGGGGGAAAAATGTGTTGATTCTGCCTTCGAGTCTGTGGTCTTTACAATGATCTTTTTTGTCTTTGACTGGAATTATCAAAATTATCAAAAGACTGCAATACACTTATTTTTTATATGTAGAACAGGAGTCTGCAACCCGCGGCTCTGGAGCCTCATGCGGCTCTTTCAGCCTTATACTGCGGCTCCGCATGGCCTGGAGGTCAGAGGGTAGCGTGGGCATGTCCCTCCAGCCCTCCAGAGCAGCGCTGGAAGGAAAGATGAGTGGAGGGGCCGAATCGGAGGCGGCTCCATGCGGAGCTGCCTCTCCGGCTCGGTAGATCTCCGCACCCCAGATCCTGGAAAATGGGTCCAAATGGCTCTTTGGGTGGTAAAGGTTGCAGACCCCTGATGTAGAATGTAAACCGCTTGGCAAAGGTCATCAAGGTGAGGCTTGAGCTCAAAGTAAGTTATGAATTTTAGCAATTTCAGCAAAGTAAAATGTACTGATTGGTTTGTAAAACTCACGGTGGTCATTTATGCACTTGCAGTCTGCTTCGCGTTGAGCGTACATTCCCTTCGGGTTGGATTCTCCGTACGGCACACGTTTTCCCTCTCCCAAACTCATGTGCCTCAGATCAGAGAATCTCCACGGTTTCAGGAACTTCTGAAAGTGCAACTTTTCCTCTGCATGGAAAGTGAAGGGAGATAGCATGTGTTTGCCTTGCACTGGGTTTCCTCATCCCCCCCCCCCTACCCCGCTCTGGGCACTCAACAGCAGCTCCTCCCACTCTTTCAGGCAGCGACTTAGAGCAATCGGAAGAGCTTTCTCTGTTTTTTTTAATTAAAGGCTGATGGTCTACTGCTGGAGCAACAGCCCAGTGAAATCTACATGTCATTAACATGATCTAGCAAAATAATGCTAGACCCAAGAAAGCATACACACACACACACACACACACACACACACACACACACACACACACACACACACACACACACAAGCAGCAAAGAGCAACCTTCCCAAGTTGCACGGAGAGAATAGGTGGGTAAAATGGCGGATCAGTTTGTCGGAATTTCCAGCCTTGCTTTGCATGCAGCAGCAGCAAGAGCAGCACAGAATTCTGGGAAGCTGCACGAACATTCTAAAGGTGGCAGTTAAAAACCGTTGGTGGTGTTCTGTTCCCTCACCCCACACACTCTGAGACTGCCTGATTGACTAACTAAGAGAAAAGATGTGCTCTGTGCTCTGTATACTGTTGTAAACCAAATGATATAGAAATGTGCTCTGACTATAGACCATAAGATATTGCAACGCAACCAAACTGTAACAAACCATTAGCCGTGCATGTAACCATTATATGTGATACTGTGTATATAACGTAAATATATCTCTCAGGTTAAGTAAAGTTCTGCTTATGTTTTCGTGAACTTCTGAGGTAAAACGGCTGGTCCTTTGACAGATAACTATTCTAATTTGATGTGCCGCACAATCCACATTTCCGCCCGCAACTTTGCTTGGCAGGACTATATATTCCAAATATACCTGCTGCCCTTCACAGCTTGGCTGGGTACACTTTGCAACAGGAGAACTCTATTTAAAACAAAACAAAAAGGGGGGGAACCCAATGTGAAGCTGATGGCTGTGGGGAAGCACTGCGTGCATAAAGGGCCATAGCGTTTTAGTTCAGCATTATGCGGTCAATGTCTGTAGCACATGGCCCAGCAAAGAAAGTGATGCCGACAGGACACAGGTCTGTAAACTCCTTAGGACAGCAGCTAATCCCCAAGACTGCGTCACTAGATGATTAGAGTTGTCAGTTCTGGGCTGGGAAATTATCAGTGATTTGGAGGTGGAGCCTGGAGAGGGGTGGGGAGGGGAGGGGAGGGACTTCAACTGGGTAGAATGCCAAAGACTTCACTCTCCAAGGGCGATTCCGCACACGAGTAAAATAGGTTCGACCCAGTTCCCTGAGAAGGGTACTGACCTAGGTCGAAGCCATTGTTGTTCCCCACTGCAACCAGCTTGATCCCAGCTTGGAGGGCGGAATCATCCTGTGCCTCTTCGCTGCTCCGTTCCGATTGGCTACTGTTCTACAGCCATGTTCCGTCTATCCCCACACACATTATTAAAAAAACTGCCACAGGAGTGGAGGGATGAAGGTGGCGTTTTTTGATTGGCCAGCTGTATGCATGCCCGAAACCCTCAGCTGTGATTGGCTGAATGGGGGACTCCTGGCACCAGAGATTCCGCACTTTACTGGAATCGAGCTGAGTTCAAGCAGGGTTCCCTGAAAAAGTAGTAGTTCCCAACTGGAGTCGGAAATTTGACCGTTACACGGGGCGAAGCTGGTACAAAACCACGTCCATCCCAGTGGTTGTGCGGAGCACTTAGGTCGAACGCAGCTCGAACTTAGGTCGATAACGCAAGTGCGGAATCGACCCAAAGCAGCCTTTTTCTGCAGGGGAACTGACCTCTATGGAGATCTCAGTAGCGCGGGAAGAGTGGGGATTTAGGGAGGGGAGGAAGCATCCATTTTCTTCAGGGTAACTGATCCGTAAGGCCTAGAGAACAGTTGTGATTCCAGGGAATCTCGAGGCCTCGTATGGATATTGGCAACCCTATACTTCACCTCAGAGAGCTGCTGTGGGACAAACAGGACAGTGCTTGAGGAAGGAAAAAGCAGGGAAAGATCTTCTCTGCCAGCATTCTGGGAACTCTTTCATTGGATCCTGCCCTATACCTACCCTGTTTCCCCGAATATAAGACATCCCCTGAAAATAAGACGTAGCAGAGGTTTTGCTGAAGTGCGAAATCTAAGGCATCCCCCGAAAGTAAGACGTAGCAAAGTTTTTGTTTGGAAGCGTGCCCGACGAACAGAACACAGAAAAATAAGACATCCCCTGAAAATAAGACATAGCGCATCTTTGGGAGCAAAAATTAATATAAGACACTGCCTTATATTCGGGGAAACACGGTAGAATGGTTCCTGCCTCAAGCTCCATTCAATGTCCAAGTCAAACCTAAGAATAGACATTGTGGCTTCCTTAGCTTCGGGAATCCTGCCCAGCTGGGAAACAAGTGGCCGGCGATTCGTCTTTCTTATCCAGCAGCTGAGCATCCCCGATTCCCCGTGGAATGCGGCAAGGCCCCTGCGATACTTCCCTACGTGTCCATTCATGAGTCTTTCATGGCCGTGTGTAATACCTGGAAAGCATCCCTCTGAGTGCTCTTGTGAGCTGCCAGCTCACTCCCCACTTATGTGGCTGTTTGGACAGAGCCGCTTGGCTTCTTGCGCTCCTTCTAAATATGGCAGGGTTCAGCTGGGTAGAAAATGCCAGGGTAGTCACCGCCCTCCACTAGTCTTACCGTCCTCATAGTAAAAAACCCAAGCACATTGTGCTTAGGGGCTGGAGCTATTCTTGGGTGTTATTTTTCCATTTGCTCCACAGCTGTTTTCAGTCACAAGCTCCTGGCGCCAGGACAGGACAGAGAGCTGGCAGGAGGGAGGGTGACATAAACTCACATGCGAATCTCCCTCCGCAGAAAGGCTAGCGAACAAGATGGCCCCCTGCTTTGCCCCGCTTCCTGAGGGGAGAGCGAGGAAGGAGCCGGAACGCTCAGCCAGAAATCCAGACTCTCCCCTTGTGACAATGGAAGTTTGCTCGGGGCCGCTGTCCAGTTTCGTAAGGAAGCGACAGAAGACAGCAAAGGCGAGATGGACTTTCGAAGCCTGGCTCCCTTGGCCATAAGTGGCACACATGGCTTCCAGGTGTGAGCGTTTATGGCTAAAATTATGCTGACCCCATCCCCCCGTGAACAGTACTTTGGGAAGGGAACTATTAAGGCGTGGCGACTGTAAAGTCGATTACAGAGGTTGGGTTACATTAGTTCTGTTCACACAATGAACAAGGTATACTGAATGTATATGGGGGTGGGGGGTGGGGTGAGATGACAACAGCCTTGCTCACGTCCATGTGTTCGCCAGAAGAGCTGAGCCAAGCCAAGCATGCATGCAAGGGTATATGGAGCACCTTTTTCCGTACAAAAGGCAGTTTCCAAACGGAGCGTGAATGCCCGTGTGCACAGATTCAATGGACGTATGGAACTCAGTTCCACCTCTGCTTCCTGCAATGATTGTCAATCTCCAGGTGAAAAAGAAGAAGAAGAAGAAGAAGAAGAAGAAGAAGAAGAAGAAGAAGAAGAAGAAGAAGAAGAAGAAGAAGAAGAAGAGGAGGAGGAGGAGGAGGAGGAGGAGTAGTTTGGATTATATCCCCCCTTTCTCTCCTGTAGGAGACTCAAAGGGGCTTACAATCTCTTTACCCTTCCCCCCTCACAACAAACACCCTGTGAGGTGGGTGGGGCTGAGAGAGCTCCGAGAAGCTGTGACTAGCCCAAGGTCACCCAGCTGGCGTGTGTGGGAGTGTACAGGCTAATCTGAATTCCCCAGATAAACCTCCACAGCTCAGGCAGCAGAGCGGAGGATCAAACCCGGTTCCTCCAGATTAGATACATGAGCTCTTAACCTCCTACGCCACTGCTGCTTAGGAAGATGGATTCTATGCTTCATACCCCAGGGGGGTCCCTCCCCTCCCCAAACTCCACTCTTTCTAGGCTCCGGCCCCAAAATTTCCAACCTGATGCTGTCAGCCCTACTTCCCACCCCCAATGCATTCATTGTCTGATGTTTGAACACGATTATTGAAATTGGTAGGGGAGAGTGCCATTGTTTCTGTCACTTTATGGTGATCCCCCGGGGATTCCAAGGCGAGATATTCAGAGTTACTATGGTATTATTCAAAGGTTAATATGTCAGACTACGCAGGGAGGCCATTGAAATCCACAAACACCAAGAAAACTTCAACAAGAAGGAAGAGACTCTGAGAATTAACAAAGCTTGGCTACCGGTACTTAAAAACACCAGAATCAAAGGCCAAGGGCATGCTGGGTTCATGGACAATGGACTCCATCCAGACACAGGGTTTGCATTCGCTAAGCCTGTTGCTGCTGCAGGGAATGCAAATGTGAATCCCTCCCTGGACTGAAAAACCCCACCCGCATTACAATGCAGTCATAGCAAGCTCCACCCAAACACTTACTGATTGGTTCCCCACTAAACATTCTCTTCTCACTGGACACAGTATGTAACAGACTTCTCTGTGCGATACACCTCTGAAGATGCCAGCCACAGATGCAGGTGAAACGTTACGAACAAGATCCACCAGACCATGACCACACAACCCGGAAAATCCACAACAACCAGTTGAATCCGGCTGTGAAAGCCTTCGACAATATATTATTCAGAGGTAGTTTTCCTCTGTGTAGCAAGCCTTGGCATCCCCCCTACAACTACTAACCAGGAACTGGCCCTACTTGGCTTCCAAGAGTTAACAATATCAGGCTAGGCTGAGCCATCCAGGTCAGACCATTAAACTTAATGGGTGGTATTTGTGGAGAATTCAGCTAACACTGGTTCTGTTTCACTTAGAAACCATTTTATTCACAGACTACATTTTGAGTATATCAAATGCATGACTGGCCACGGCGTGCTGTTTAATCAAGCCACTTGCTATAATTTATATGAAAGTCAAACAAAGACTCTCCGACACAAAATGATGATTGTTCGAATGAGATTTTATTATATTTCATGTGTGTGATATTTCCATGTTTTTATTAAAATTAAAATAGTCAATTTGCCATTTTTTAAGCTAGTCTGAAATTTGGACCCCCTGGTATCCTAGGAAACACAGATAGTATTTTTATGTGTTCTTGTTAAACAAAAAAAAATTGCATAATGAAGGAGCCGGTAATAAAGTATATCATTCGGAAGGAAGCCGCTGCTGACCATAATCTCTGGATAGTTCTGGCATTCGCATCAAATCTATTACATGCTTGTCTTTAAGAGCAGCTTTAGAACCAACTGTTGGTCTCCTAACACAGTGATGGCAAACCTATGGCACGGGTGCCAGAGGTGGCCCTCAGAGCCCACTCTGTGGGCACGTGCAAACAGAGTGTCCCCCCCCCCCCACACACACACACATCTAGGCTGGGCCGGGCCGCTGGGCTTGATTATTAGCATTAAACCTAAGTCCTAATTTTGGGGAAGCAGTGTAGGTAACCCTGTTAAGCGCTGTTAAACCCCACTGATTTTCATGCAAAGAACTAAAGCGCAACCCTTTACCTGGGAGCAAGCTCGGCAATAGGGTTTGCTTCTGAGTAAACCTTCCTAGGGTCGTGATACACCTGTTGGAAGAGTTGCATGGTTGCTTCAAACAAAGCCACTGACTACAAAGCCAAGCCACTAAGCTTACTCCTGAGTAATGCGCGCCTTGGAGCTAACCAGTTTTTCTAAACTAAAACCTCAGTATTCAGGTTAAATGGCCGTGTTGGCACTTTGCAATAAATAAGTGGGTTTTGGGTTGCAATTTGGGCACTCGGCCTCGAAAAGGTTCGCCATCACTGTCCTAACATACAACCCCAGCATGCAAGTATCTCCTTGTTTGGTTGGGCCAAGAGGCAGAAAGTTCTGTTGTGGGACCAGAAGACTCCAACCAGAGGAGAGGTAGCAAAGATGGTTAGTATGTGAACTGATGCTAGGACTGATTGGGAAATTCCTGGATATTTGGGGGTGGAGTCTAGCAAGAGAGAGGAATGCAGAGGAAAGGGACCTGAACAGGGTATGATAGGGGCTAACCTCCCAAGTAGCCATTTCCTCGGGAGGATCTGATTTCCATAGCCTGGAAATCAGTTGTAATTCGTGGGAATGTCCATCACACCCCACTAGGAGATGTCAACACTAAATGTGGCCTCCATACACAACCCCTGGATTTTTTGAGTGTATTGGGCCTAATTAGCATGGTCAGTGGCTGGATAAGGAGGGGCAGCAAGACCAGGAAGAGAGTGTTTTTTTATTGGAATAATGTGGAGTCAATATACCTTGACACTGGAGGATGCTGAGTTTCTCTTTCCATTGGAACCAGACTACGTGTTTGTCATGATCCTTCCTGATCTGAGGTTGCAAATGCCTTAGCACACCAGGTGCTCAGGAGCAGCAGCAGCAGAAGGCCATTGCTTTCACCTCCTGCATGTGAGCTCCCAAAGACACCTGGTGGGCCACTGCGAGTTGCAGAGTGCTGGACTAGATGGACTCTGGTCTGATCCAGCAAGCTAGTTCTTATGTTCTTAAGGCCATTGCTTTCACCTCCTGCATGTGAGCTCCCAAAGACACCTGGTGGGCCACTGCGAGTTGCAGAGTGCTGGACAAGATGGACTCTGGTCTGATCCAGCAGGCTCTTTCTTATGTTCTTATGTCATCTCCCTAATGAATAAGGTGCCTCTTCTCAGCTAGAGTTGCCAACCTTCAGGTGGGTGCTGGAGATGTCCCAGAATTACAACTGATCTTCTAACAATAGAGATCAGTTTTCTGGGAAGGGAATGACTACTTTGGAGGGTAGACTCTATGGCATTACACCTTGTTGGGCTGCCTTCTCTTCTCTTCCCTTCCCAACCTTCACCCTCCCCCTTTTTAAGTTCTACCCAAAATCTCCAGGTATTTCCCAAGTTGGGAGTGCCTCTGACTTCTCCTTTCATCCTGTCCCTTTTGTGTTGTCCCCCTGCCCACAAGGTCTTGCAAGAAGTCTCTGTGAGTATCTCTTGAAAAAGTCCAAAATGGGCTAGTCGAGAAACACACCTCACTGTGACATGTCTCTGAAGATGCCAGCCATAGAGGCAGGCAAACCTTAGGAGCAAAACCTACCAGATTACAACCACCCAGCCCGGAAAACCCACAACATCAAGTCTAATCTAAACATATTACACATGCATCCACCCAATGCTATTCAAGCTAACCAGTTGTCATAGCTGAAAGTATTCTTTAGGTTAGGCTACCTCTACTACAATGGGCAAAAGCCTACTTTAAGTAAAAGCAAGTTTTATCTTTTTTTTTATCATATATTTGCCCCACACTCCTACTTGCTATGTCTTTTACTCACACTTCCTCTGCTGGGCAACATTGTTATGTATGTATGTAAAAACTCAGTATGTAAAACACGCTCAGTATGTAAAAACTCTCTGCAAGTAATAGAACTGGGGTGTCATCTAGTCCTTACAGGGAGACCATCTCCTAGGTGGGATCTGGGGATCCCCTGGATTTACAGCTCATCTTAAGACTTCAGAAATCAGTTACCCTGCCGAAAATGAATGCTTTGGAAGATAGACGTCATGACACTGTACCCCATCTTTCTCCGATTCTATCCTTACATGGATCTGGCAACTCTTCCTCCCATCTCCTGGCAACACCAAAGGAGGAGAAGGAAAAGTATGGCTTCCAAACCAAGGAGTAATTAGTTATCGATGGTGGAGCATCTACTAAATAGTAGAGCATCTACTAAATGGTGGAGCATCTGCTAAATAGTAGGTGAGCAGTATGGCGGTGTTCTTAGAGCATTCTCTCCTGACGTTTTGCCTGCATCTGTGGCTGGCATCTTCAGAGGATCTGATGGTAGGAATGGAAAGCAAGTGGAGTATATATACTGTGAGGTGAAAAGGTGAGGCCATCTGAATAGAGTAGCCTGGCATGTGAGTCACAGAGAAGTCTGTAGCATGGGAGTATTCAGATGGCCTCACCTTTTGACCTCACAGTATATATACTCCACTTGCTTTCCATTCCTACCATCAGATCCTCTGAAGATGCCAGCCACAGATGCAGGCAAAACGTCAGGAGAGAATGCTGCTAGAACACGGCCATACAGCCCGGAAACCAAACAGCACCCCAGTGGTTCCGGCCGTGAAAGCCTTCGACAATACAGTAGGTGAGCATGTCACTTAAGAACATAAAAATGGGAAGAGACTGAGGGGATATCTCTAAATATGGAATTGGCGACCCCTTCATACATATTCCCCAGAGATAACTTGGCAGTACCTGCCATCTAAAAGGGTCAATCAATTCAGGACTTGCTGTAGTGAAGGGTCATGTGAGGCAGAAGTCGGCTGGACTTAAAGCTACAGACTAATATGAAGGATCTTCAAATTGCCAAGAGCGGAAAGTCAACGGAGTCCAGCTCAGTGTTGTCTAAGATGAATCAGGGATGAGTATCTCAGCGGAAAAGGAGAATATGATAAAGAGTACAGTTCTTCAGATGGGCTAGATGGTTTGAGTTGAATCCAAGGACTCCCTTCTGCTGAATGAGTAATCTTCCTTCAACTGAAGAAGGCTTCCTTCCACGAAGGAAGCCAGGTTGTACCAAAATAAAACCCCTTCCGCTGGAATGTAGAAGGAGACTTGTTGAATTGTTCCCCTTTGCGGTGTTAACAGCATCAATTCAAAGAATGCCAAAAGAAATTACATGTGAATGTTTAGCATCTTTTCTGCCTGGTAAATATTTGTTTGTTTACTGCAGCTGAATCCATCATCTGTCTTTATTAGCACACAAAGTCAACTAATTCTGCATGTTGCCAGAACTTCAATATAGATACTCATTTTCGGATACTGACAAGCAACACAACCTTTTCCACTGTTTGTTACAAGGACAATTGTTAATTTTTTGTTTTGTTTTCAGAACCTCAAAATAGCCTCCCAAGTCTGTGAGACGGATCTTGCAAATCTCTTCTACTAGTGAAAGGGGCAGGGTGGCTAGTGAAGATGCTGAAGGTGGGCAAATCCTACACACCCCATTGGTCCACCATGCTCTAGTCTAGGCTGACCAGACGTCCCGCTTTTGGCAAGACAGTCCCGCCTTGAAACAACTTGTCCTGTGTTTTTTCAAATGTCCCGGGTTTTGGAAGGCTGCTGCACTGCCTTCTGGGGCGCAAGGCAGTGCGGCAGCCTCCCGCATGGCCGCAGGAGCGCACGGCCTTCTGGGGCGCTGCTGTTTCCTGCCCTGAAACAGGAGCGCCCCAGAAGGCAGTGTGCTCCTGCGGCTGTGCACGCATGCGCGCATGCGCAGCCACCCACCCGTTTGTCCCGGTTCGCGAAGGTGACCATCTGGTCACCTTACTCCAGTCAACACCATGGGGTGGGGGTGGGAACAACACCACTGATGTTTTCACATCACTTCTACATGAAGATCTAAAAGTGACATCAGTGTCTCCTCTAAGGCACTTTAAGAACCAACCAAATCTCTGTGTTGTTTACCATAGAGTTGTGGGAGGAGGAACATGGAGAGTGCTAGAAA